>NW_027422733.1:32500-35000 GCF_048934315.1 Petromyzon marinus
TTGTCCATACAATAGTGCAGGTGCGATGGAAATCTTTTCTCGTTTTGGTGCGTGCTACATTTTTACGGATAGACCCCGTGAAACGCTAGAAATTGGCGGGGATGTGTCTCTTGTGGCTCACGGGGCTGTTAGGGTGGCACAGAAATCCCTCGGAATGGGAAAACGGGTCATTTTCGTGTTGCCACATTGCATGCGAACGGCATGAAACTTCCAGAGGCATTTGCAGCAGGAATGCATGTGCAGTCAAAAAAGTGAATATTTTTCACGGATAGACCCCGTGAAACGCTAGAAATTGGCGGCGATGTCTCTCTTGTGGCTCACGGGGCTGTTAGGGTGGCACAGAAATCCCTCGGAATGGGAAAACGGGTCATTTTCGTGTCGCCACATTGCATGCGAACCGCATGAAACTTCCAGAGGCATTTGCAGCAGAAATGCATGTGCAGTCAAAAAATTGAATATTTTTCACGGATAGACCCCGTGAAACGCTAGAAATTGGCGGGGATGTGTCTCTTGTGGCTCACGGGGCTGTTAGGGTGGCACAGAAATCCCTCGGAATGGGAAAAAACGGGTCATTTTCGTGTCGCCACATTGCATGCGAACCGCATGAAACTTCCAGAGGCATTTGCAGCAGGAATGCATGTGCACTCAAAAAATGTGATATTTTTCACGGAGAGACCCCGTGAAACGCTAGAAGTGGGCGGGGATGTCTCTCTTGTGGCTCACGGGGCTGTTAGGGTGGCACAGAAATCCCTCGGAATGGGAAAACGGGTCATTTTCGTGTCGCCACATTGCATACGAACCGCATGAAACTTCCAGAGGCATTTGCAGCAGGAATGCATGTGCACTCAAAAAAGTGAATATTTCTCACGGATAGACCCCGTGATACGCTAGAAATTGGCGGGGATGTCTCTCTTGTGGCTCACGGGGCTGTTAGGGTGGCACAGAAATCCCTCGGAATGGGAAAACGGGTCATTTTCGTGTCGCCACATTGCATGCGAACCGCATGCAACTTCCAGAGGCATTTGCAGCAGAAATGCATGTGCAGTCAAAAAAAAATTGATATTTTTCACGGATAGACCCCGTGAAACGCTAGAAATTGGCGGGGATGTGTCTCTTGTGGCTCACGGGGCTGTTCGGGTCGCACAGAAATCCCTGGGAATGGGAAAACGGGTCATTTTCGTGTTGCCACATTGCGTACGAACCGCATGAAACTTCCAGAGGCATTTGCAGCAGGAATGCATGTGCACTCAAAAACTTCTATATGTTTCACGGATAGACCCCGTGAAACGCTAGAAATTGGCGGGGATGTGTCTCTTGTGGCTCACGGGGCTGTTAGGGTGGCACAGAACTCCCTCGGAATGGGAAAAGGGGTCATTTTCGTGTTGCCACATTGCATAGGAACGCCATGAAACTTCCAGAGGCATTTGCAGCAGAAAGGCACGTGCACTCAAAAATTTTAATATTTTTCACGCATAGACCCCGTCAAACGCTAGAAGTTGGCGGGGATGTCTCTCTTGTGGCTCACGGGGCTGTTAGGGTCGCACAGAAATGCCTCGGAATGGGAAAACGGGTCATTTTTGTGTGGCCACATTGCATAGGAACGGCATGAAACTTCCAGAGGCATTTGCAGCAGGAATGCATGTGCACTCAAAAACGTCTATATTTTTCACGGATAGACCCCGTGAAACGCTATAAATTGGCGGGGATGTCTCTCTTGTGGCTCACGGGCGCTGTTAGTTAGGGTCGCACAGAAATCCCTCGGAATGGGAAAAGGGGTCATTTTCGTGTTGCCACATTGCGTACGAACGGCATGAAACTTCCAGAGGCATCTGCAGCAGAAATGCATGTGCACTCAAAAACGTCTATATTTTTCACGGATAGACCCCGTGAAACGCTAGAAATTGGCGGGGATGTGTCTCTTGTGGCTCACGGGGCTGTTAGGGTCGCACAGAAATCCCTCGGAATGGGAAAACGGGTCATTTTCGTGTTGCCACAATTGGCATACGAACGGCATGAAACTTCCAGAGGCATTTGCAGCAGAAATGCATGTGCACTCAAAAACGTGAATATTTTTTCACGGATAGACCCCGTCAAACGCTCGAATTTGGCGGGGATGTTTCTCTTGTGGGTCACGGGGCTGTTCGGCTCGCACAGAACTCCCTTGGTCCACCTGATTCGTGCATACAGGCAGCAACTAAAACTCTGTAAACCTGCTGTGAGGACATCTAAACAGTGGACCAGTGAGGCTGTGGAAGATTTGCGGGCGTGCTTAGACTGTACTGACTGGGATATGTTCACGACTGCTACCAATAGTCTGGATGAACTCACAGAGGCTGTGTACATCAGCTTCTGTGAGGACTGCTGTATCCCAACACGTACCAGGGTGAACTTTAACAACAACAAGCCCTGGTTCTCAGCAAAGCTCAAAAGGTTGAGGTTGGAGAAGGAGGAAGCGTTTAGGAGTGGGGATAGAGACAGATTCAAGGAGTCGAAGAACAGG
>NW_027422733.1:45000-47500 GCF_048934315.1 Petromyzon marinus
CCCCGTGAAACGCTAGAAATTGGCGGGGATGTGTCTCTTGTGGCTCACGGGGCTGTTAGGGTGGCACAGAAATCCCTCGGAATGGGAAAAAACGGGTCATTTTCGTGTCGCCACATTGCATGCGAACCGCATGAAACTTCCAGAGGCATTTGCAGCAGGAATGCATGTGCACTCAAAAAATGTGATATTTTTCACGGAGAGACCCCGTGAAACGCTAGAAGTGGGCGGGGATGTCTCTCTTGTGGCTCACGGGGCTGTTAGGGTGGCACAGAAATCCCTCGGAATGGGAAAACGGGTCATTTTCGTGTCGCCACATTGCATACGAACCGCATGAAACTTCCAGAGGCATTTGCAGCAGGAATGCATGTGCACTCAAAAAAGTGAATATTTCTCACGGATAGACCCCGTGATACGCTAGAAATTGGCGGGGATGTCTCTCTTGTGGCTCACGGGGCTGTTAGGGTGGCACAGAAATCCCTCGGAATGGGAAAACGGGTCATTTTCGTGTCGCCACATTGCATGCGAACCGCATGCAACTTCCAGAGGCATTTGCAGCAGAAATGCATGTGCAGTCAAAAAAAAATTGATATTTTTCACGGATAGACCCCGTGAAACGCTAGAAATTGGCGGGGATGTGTCTCTTGTGGCTCACGGGGCTGTTCGGGTCGCACAGAAATCCCTGGGAATGGGAAAACGGGTCATTTTCGTGTTGCCACATTGCGTACGAACCGCATGAAACTTCCAGAGGCATTTGCAGCAGGAATGCATGTGCACTCAAAAACTTCTATATGTTTCACGGATAGACCCCGTGAAACGCTAGAAATTGGCGGGGATGTGTCTCTTGTGGCTCACGGGGCTGTTAGGGTGGCACAGAACTCCCTCGGAATGGGAAAAGGGGTCATTTTCGTGTTGCCACATTGCATAGGAACGCCATGAAACTTCCAGAGGCATTTGCAGCAGAAAGGCACGTGCACTCAAAAATTTTAATATTTTTCACGCATAGACCCCGTCAAACGCTAGAAGTTGGCGGGGATGTCTCTCTTGTGGCTCACGGGGCTGTTAGGGTCGCACAGAAATGCCTCGGAATTGGAAAACGGGTCATTTTTGTGTGGCCACATTGCATAGGAACGGCATGAAACTTCCAGAGGCATTTGCAGCAGGAATGCATGTGCACTCAAAAACGTCTATATTTTTCACGGATAGACCCCGTGAAACGCTATAAATTGGCGGGGATGTCTCTCTTGTGGCTCACGGGCGCTGTTAGTTAGGGTCGCACAGAAATCCCTCGGAATGGGAAAAGGGGTCATTTTCGTGTTGCCACATTGCGTACGAACGGCATGAAACTTCCAGAGGCATCTGCAGCAGAAATGCATGTGCACTCAAAAACGTCTATATTTTTCACGGATAGACCCCGTGAAACGCTAGAAATTGGCGGGGATGTGTCTCTTGTGGCTCACGGGGCTGTTAGGGTCGCACAGAAATCCCTCGGAATGGGAAAACGGGTCATTTTCGTGTTGCCACAATTGGCATATGAACGGCATGAAACTTCCAGAGGCATTTGCAGCAGAAATGCATGTGCACTCAAAAACGTGAATATTTTTTCACGGATAGACCCCGTCAAACGCTCGAATTTGGCGGGGATGTTTCTCTTGTGGGTCACGGGGCTGTTCGGCTCGCACAGAACTCCCTTGGTCCACCTGATTCGTGCATACAGGCAGCAACTAAAACTCTGTAAACCTGCTGTGAGGACATCTAAACAGTGGACCAGTGAGGCTGTGGAAGATTTGCGGGCGTGCTTAGACTGTACTGACTGGGATATGTTCACGACTGCTACCAATAGTCTGGATGAACTCACAGAGGCTGTGTACATCAGCTTCTGTGAGGACTGCTGTATCCCAACACGTACCAGGGTGAACTTTAACAACAACAAGCCCTGGTTCTCAGCAAAGCTCAAAAGGTTGAGGTTGGAGAAGGAGGAAGCGTTTAGGAGTGGGGATAGAGACAGATTCAAGGAGTCGAAGAACAGGTTTAGCAAAGCGGTGAGAGAGGCTAAACGACTGTACTCAGAGACACTAAAACACCAGTTCTCTACCAACGACGCTGCTTCTGTCTGCCAAAGGGCTCAGGCACATCACCAACTACAAACCCAGAGCGCCCCACACCACTAACGACTCCCGCCTAGCCAACGACCTGAACGAGTTCTACCGTAGATTTGAAAGACAATTGGACTGTCCTGAACCACCCCTTCCCACCCAAGAGGCCCCATCCCCCACCCATACTACAGAAACGACTCTCTCCTTTCAGGAGGGAGAAGTTAATGGGCTTTTCAAGAGGCAGAATCCACGCAAAGCAGCCGGGCCGGACTCTGTCTCTCCAGCCACCCTCAGGCACTGCGCTGGCCAGCTGTCTCCGGTGTTCACCAACATCTTTAACACCTCCCTGGAGACATGCCATGTACCAGCCTGTCTCAAGTCCTCCACCATCATCGCTGTGCCCAAAA
>NW_027422733.1:57500-60000 GCF_048934315.1 Petromyzon marinus
TTTACGGATAGACCCCGTGAAACGCTAGAAATTGGCGGGGATGTGTCTCTTGTGGCTCACGGGGCTGTTAGGGTGGCACAGAAATCCCTCGGAATGGGAAAACGGGTCATTTTCGTGTTGCCACATTGCATGCGAACGGCATGAAACTTCCAGAGGCATTTGCAGCAGGAATGCATGTGCAGTCAAAAAAGTGAATATTTTTCACGGATAGACCCCGTGAAACGCTAGAAATTGGCGGCGATGTCTCTCTTGTGGCTCACGGGGCTGTTAGGGTGGCACAGAAATCCCTCGGAATGGGAAAACGGGTCATTTTCGTGTCGCCACATTGCATGCGAACCGCATGAAACTTCCAGAGGCATTTGCAGCAGAAATGCATGTGCAGTCAAAAAATTGAATATTTTTCACGGATAGACCCCGTGAAACGCTAGAAATTGGCGGGGATGTGTCTCTTGTGGCTCACGGGGCTGTTAGGGTGGCACAGAAATCCCTCGGAATGGGAAAAAACGGGTCATTTTCGTGTCGCCACATTGCATGCGAACCGCATGAAACTTCCAGAGGCATTTGCAGCAGGAATGCATGTGCACTCAAAAAATGTGATATTTTTCACGGAGAGACCCCGTGAAACGCTAGAAGTGGGCGGGGATGTCTCTCTTGTGGCTCACGGGGCTGTTAGGGTGGCACAGAAATCCCTCGGAATGGGAAAACGGGTCATTTTCGTGTCGCCACATTGCATACGAACCGCATGAAACTTCCAGAGGCATTTGCAGCAGGAATGCATGTGCACTCAAAAAAGTGAATATTTCTCACGGATAGACCCCGTGATACGCTAGAAATTGGCGGGGATGTCTCTCTTGTGGCTCACGGGGCTGTTAGGGTGGCACAGAAATCCCTCGGAATGGGAAAACGGGTCATTTTCGTGTCGCCACATTGCATGCGAACCGCATGCAACTTCCAGAGGCATTTGCAGCAGAAATGCATGTGCAGTCAAAAAAAAATTGATATTTTTCACGGATAGACCCCGTGAAACGCTAGAAATTGGCGGGGATGTGTCTCTTGTGGCTCACGGGGCTGTTCGGGTCGCACAGAAATCCCTGGGAATGGGAAAACGGGTCATTTTCGTGTTGCCACATTGCGTACGAACCGCATGAAACTTCCAGAGGCATTTGCAGCAGGAATGCATGTGCACTCAAAAACTTCTATATGTTTCACGGATAGACCCCGTGAAACGCTAGAAATTGGCGGGGATGTGTCTCTTGTGGCTCACGGGGCTGTTAGGGTGGCACAGAACTCCCTCGGAATGGGAAAAGGGGTCATTTTCGTGTTGCCACATTGCATAGGAACGCCATGAAACTTCCAGAGGCATTTGCAGCAGAAAGGCACGTGCACTCAAAAATTTTAATATTTTTCACGCATAGACCCCGTCAAACGCTAGAAGTTGGCGGGGATGTCTCTCTTGTGGCTCACGGGGCTGTTAGGGTCGCACAGAAATGCCTCGGAATGGGAAAACGGGTCATTTTTGTGTGGCCACATTGCATAGGAACGGCATGAAACTTCCAGAGGCATTTGCAGCAGGAATGCATGTGCACTCAAAAACGTCTATATTTTTCACGGATAGACCCCGTGAAACGCTATAAATTGGCGGGGATGTCTCTCTTGTGGCTCACGGGCGCTGTTAGTTAGGGTCGCACAGAAATCCCTCGGAATGGGAAAAGGGGTCATTTTCGTGTTGCCACATTGCGTACGAACGGCATGAAACTTCCAGAGGCATCTGCAGCAGAAATGCATGTGCACTCAAAAACGTCTATATTTTTCACGGATAGACCCCGTGAAACGCTAGAAATTGGCGGGGATGTGTCTCTTGTGGCTCACGGGGCTGTTAGGGTCGCACAGAAATCCCTCGGAATGGGAAAACGGGTCATTTTCGTGTTGCCACAATTGGCATACGAACGGCATGAAACTTCCAGAGGCATTTGCAGCAGAAATGCATGTGCACTCAAAAACGTGAATATTTTTTCACGGATAGACCCCGTCAAACGCTCGAATTTGGCGGGGATGTTTCTCTTGTGGGTCACGGGGCTGTTCGGCTCGCACAGAACTCCCTTGGTCCACCTGATTCGTGCATACAGGCAGCAACTAAAACTCTGTAAACCTGCTGTGAGGACATCTAAACAGTGGACCAGTGAGGCTGTGGAAGATTTGCGGGCGTGCTTAGACTGTACTGACTGGGATATGTTCACGACTGCTACCAATAGTCTGGATGAACTCACAGAGGCTGTGTACATCAGCTTCTGTGAGGACTGCTGTATCCCAACACGTACCAGGGTGAACTTTAACAACAACAAGCCCTGGTTCTCAGCAAAGCTCAAAAGGTTGAGGTTGGAGAAGGAGGAAGCGTTTAGGAGTGGGGATAGAGACAGATTCAAGGAGTCGAAGAACAGGTTTAGCAAAGCGGTGAGAGAGGCTAAACGACTGTACTCAGAGACACTAAAACACCAGTTCT
>NW_027422733.1:70000-72500 GCF_048934315.1 Petromyzon marinus
AGAAATCCCTCGGAATGGGAAAAAACGGGTCATTTTCGTGTCGCCACATTGCATGCGAACCGCATGAAACTTCCAGAGGCATTTGCAGCAGGAATGCATGTGCACTCAAAAAATGTGATATTTTTCACGGAGAGACCCCGTGAAACGCTAGAAGTGGGCGGGGATGTCTCTCTTGTGGCTCACGGGGCTGTTAGGGTGGCACAGAAATCCCTCGGAATGGGAAAACGGGTCATTTTCGTGTCGCCACATTGCATACGAACCGCATGAAACTTCCAGAGGCATTTGCAGCAGGAATGCATGTGCACTCAAAAAAGTGAATATTTCTCACGGATAGACCCCGTGATACGCTAGAAATTGGCGGGGATGTCTCTCTTGTGGCTCACGGGGCTGTTAGGGTGGCACAGAAATCCCTCGGAATGGGAAAACGGGTCATTTTCGTGTCGCCACATTGCATGCGAACCGCATGCAACTTCCAGAGGCATTTGCAGCAGAAATGCATGTGCAGTCAAAAAAAAATTGATATTTTTCACGGATAGACCCCGTGAAACGCTAGAAATTGGCGGGGATGTGTCTCTTGTGGCTCACGGGGCTGTTCGGGTCGCACAGAAATCCCTGGGAATGGGAAAACGGGTCATTTTCGTGTTGCCACATTGCGTACGAACCGCATGAAACTTCCAGAGGCATTTGCAGCAGGAATGCATGTGCACTCAAAAACTTCTATATGTTTCACGGATAGACCCCGTGAAACGCTAGAAATTGGCGGGGATGTGTCTCTTGTGGCTCACGGGGCTGTTAGGGTGGCACAGAACTCCCTCGGAATGGGAAAAGGGGTCATTTTCGTGTTGCCACATTGCATAGGAACGCCATGAAACTTCCAGAGGCATTTGCAGCAGAAAGGCACGTGCACTCAAAAATTTTAATATTTTTCACGCATAGACCCCGTCAAACGCTAGAAGTTGGCGGGGATGTCTCTCTTGTGGCTCACGGGGCTGTTAGGGTCGCACAGAAATGCCTCGGAATGGGAAAACGGGTCATTTTTGTGTGGCCACATTGCATAGGAACGGCATGAAACTTCCAGAGGCATTTGCAGCAGGAATGCATGTGCACTCAAAAACGTCTATATTTTTCACGGATAGACCCCGTGAAACGCTATAAATTGGCGGGGATGTCTCTCTTGTGGCTCACGGGCGCTGTTAGTTAGGGTCGCACAGAAATCCCTCGGAATGGGAAAAGGGGTCATTTTCGTGTTGCCACATTGCGTACGAACGGCATGAAACTTCCAGAGGCATCTGCAGCAGAAATGCATGTGCACTCAAAAACGTCTATATTTTTCACGGATAGACCCCGTGAAACGCTAGAAATTGGCGGGGATGTGTCTCTTGTGGCTCACGGGGCTGTTAGGGTCGCACAGAAATCCCTCGGAATGGGAAAACGGGTCATTTTCGTGTTGCCACAATTGGCATACGAACGGCATGAAACTTCCAGAGGCATTTGCAGCAGAAATGCATGTGCACTCAAAAACGTGAATATTTTTTCACGGATAGACCCCGTCAAACGCTCGAATTTGGCGGGGATGTTTCTCTTGTGGGTCACGGGGCTGTTCGGCTCGCACAGAACTCCCTTGGTCCACCTGATTCGTGCATACAGGCAGCAACTAAAACTCTGTAAACCTGCTGTGAGGACATCTAAACAGTGGACCAGTGAGGCTGTGGAAGATTTGCGGGCGTGCTTAGACTGTACTGACTGGGATATGTTCACGACTGCTACCAATAGTCTGGATGAACTCACAGAGGCTGTGTACATCAGCTTCTGTGAGGACTGCTGTATCCCAACACGTACCAGGGTGAACTTTAACAACAACAAGCCCTGGTTCTCAGCAAAGCTCAAAAGGTTGAGGTTGGAGAAGGAGGAAGCGTTTAGGAGTGGGGATAGAGACAGATTCAAGGAGTCGAAGAACAGGTTTAGCAAAGCGGTGAGAGAGGCTAAACGACTGTACTCAGAGACACTAAAACACCAGTTCTCTACTAACGACGCTGCTTCTGTCTGCCAAAGGGCTCAGGCACATCACCAACTACAAACCCAGAGCGCCCCACACCACTAACGACTCCCGCCTAGCCAACGACCTGAACGAGTTCTACCGTAGATTTGAAAGACAATTGGACTGTCCTGAACCACCCCTTCCCACCCAAGAGGCCCCATCCCCCACCCATACTACAGAAACGACTCTCTCCTTTCAGGAGGGAGAAGTTAATGGGCTTTTCAAGAGGCAGAATCCACGCAAAGCAGCCGGGCCGGACTCTGTCTCTCCAGCCACCCTCAGGCACTGCGCTGGCCAGCTGTCTCCGGTGTTCACCAACATCTTTAACACCTCCCTGGAGACATGCCATGTACCAGCCTGTCTCAAGTCCTCCACCATCATCGCTGTGCCCAAAAAGCTAAGGCCAACAGGACTAAATGATTACAGACCGGTCGCCCTTACATCTGTGGTAATGAAGTCTTT
>NW_027422733.1:82500-85000 GCF_048934315.1 Petromyzon marinus
CAGAGGCATTTGCAGCAGAAATGCATGTGCAGTCAAAAAAAAATTGATATTTTTCACGGATAGACCCCGTGAAACGCTAGAAATTGGCGGGGATGTGTCTCTTGTGGCTCACGGGGCTGTTCGGGTCGCACAGAAATCCCTGGGAATGGGAAAACGGGTCATTTTCGTGTTGCCACATTGCGTACGAACCGCATGAAACTTCCAGAGGCATTTGCAGCAGGAATGCATGTGCACTCAAAAACTTCTATATGTTTCACGGATAGACCCCGTGAAACGCTAGAAATTGGCGGGGATGTGTCTCTTGTGGCTCACGGGGCTGTTAGGGTGGCACAGAACTCCCTCGGAATGGGAAAAGGGGTCATTTTCGTGTTGCCACATTGCATAGGAACGCCATGAAACTTCCAGAGGCATTTGCAGCAGAAAGGCACGTGCACTCAAAAATTTTAATATTTTTCACGCATAGACCCCGTCAAACGCTAGAAGTTGGCGGGGATGTCTCTCTTGTGGCTCACGGGGCTGTTAGGGTCGCACAGAAATGCCTCGGAATGGGAAAACGGGTCATTTTTGTGTGGCCACATTGCATAGGAACGGCATGAAACTTCCAGAGGCATTTGCAGCAGGAATGCATGTGCACTCAAAAACGTCTATATTTTTCACGGATAGACCCCGTGAAACGCTATAAATTGGCGGGGATGTCTCTCTTGTGGCTCACGGGCGCTGTTAGTTAGGGTCGCACAGAAATCCCTCGGAATGGGAAAAGGGGTCATTTTCGTGTTGCCACATTGCGTACGAACGGCATGAAACTTCCAGAGGCATCTGCAGCAGAAATGCATGTGCACTCAAAAACGTCTATATTTTTCACGGATAGACCCCGTGAAACGCTAGAAATTGGCGGGGATGTGTCTCTTGTGGCTCACGGGGCTGTTAGGGTCGCACAGAAATCCCTCGGAATGGGAAAACGGGTCATTTTCGTGTTGCCACAATTGGCATACGAACGGCATGAAACTTCCAGAGGCATTTGCAGCAGAAATGCATGTGCACTCAAAAACGTGAATATTTTTTCACGGATAGACCCCGTCAAACGCTCGAATTTGGCGGGGATGTTTCTCTTGTGGGTCACGGGGCTGTTCGGCTCGCACAGAACTCCCTTGGTCCACCTGATTCGTGCATACAGGCAGCAACTAAAACTCTGTAAACCTGCTGTGAGGACATCTAAACAGTGGACCAGTGAGGCTGTGGAAGATTTGCGGGCGTGCTTAGACTGTACTGACTGGGATATGTTCACGACTGCTACCAATAGTCTGGATGAACTCACAGAGGCTGTGTACATCAGCTTCTGTGAGGACTGCTGTATCCCAACACGTACCAGGGTGAACTTTAACAACAACAAGCCCTGGTTCTCAGCAAAGCTCAAAAGGTTGAGGTTGGAGAAGGAGGAAGCGTTTAGGAGTGGGGATAGAGACAGATTCAAGGAGTCGAAGAACAGGTTTAGCAAAGCGGTGAGAGAGGCTAAACGACTGTACTCAGAGACACTAAAACACCAGTTCTCTACTAACGACGCTGCTTCTGTCTGCCAAAGGGCTCAGGCACATCACCAACTACAAACCCAGAGCGCCCCACACCACTAACGACTCCCGCCTAGCCAACGACCTGAACGAGTTCTACCGTAGATTTGAAAGACAATTGGACTGTCCTGAACCACCCCTTCCCACCCAAGAGGCCCCATCCCCCACCCATACTACAGAAACGACTCTCTCCTTTCAGGAGGGAGAAGTTAATGGGCTTTTCAAGAGGCAGAATCCACGCAAAGCAGCCGGGCCGGACTCTGTCTCTCCAGCCACCCTCAGGCACTGCGCTGGCCAGCTGTCTCCGGTGTTCACCAACATCTTTAACACCTCCCTGGAGACATGCCATGTACCAGCCTGTCTCAAGTCCTCCACCATCATCGCTGTGCCCAAAAAGCTAAGGCCAACAGGACTAAATGATTACAGACCGGTCGCCCTTACATCTGTGGTAATGAAGTCTTTTGAGCGCCTGCTCCTGGCACACCTCAAAGCCATCACAGACCCTCTCCTGGACCCCCTTCAGTTTGCCTACAGAGCCAACAGGTCTGTGGACGACGCAGTTAACATGGCCCTCCACTTCACCCTACAGCATGTGGACGCCCCAGCATCCTACGCCAGGATCCTGTTTGTGGACTTCAGCTCTGCCTTCAACACCATCATCCCTGCCCTGCTTCAGGACAAGCTCTTCCAGCTGAACGTGCCCTACTCCACCTGCAGGTGGATCACAGACTTCCTCTCTGACAGGAAGCAGTGCGTTAAGCCGGGAACAGAAGTCTCTGACTCCAGGTCCATCAGCACGGGAACTCCTCAGGGCTGCGTCCTTTGCCCACTGCTCTTCTCCCTGTATACCAACAGCTGCGCCTCCAATCATCTGTCCGTCAAACTCTTGAAGTTTGTCGGACGACACCACCCTCATTGGGCTGATCTCTGGTGGG
>NW_027422733.1:95000-97500 GCF_048934315.1 Petromyzon marinus
ACGCTAGAAGTTGGCGGGGATGTCTCTCTTGTGGCTCACGGGGCTGTTAGGGTCGCACAGAAATGCCTCGGAATGGGAAAACGGGTCATTTTTGTGTGGCCACATTGCATAGGAACGGCATGAAACTTCCAGAGGCATTTGCAGCAGGAATGCATGTGCACTCAAAAACGTCTATATTTTTCACGGATAGACCCCGTGAAACGCTATAAATTGGCGGGGATGTCTCTCTTGTGGCTCACGGGCGCTGTTAGTTAGGGTCGCACAGAAATCCCTCGGAATGGGAAAAGGGGTCATTTTCGTGTTGCCACATTGCGTACGAACGGCATGAAACTTCCAGAGGCATCTGCAGCAGAAATGCATGTGCACTCAAAAACGTCTATATTTTTCACGGATAGACCCCGTGAAACGCTAGAAATTGGCGGGGATGTGTCTCTTGTGGCTCACGGGGCTGTTAGGGTCGCACAGAAATCCCTCGGAATGGGAAAACGGGTCATTTTCGTGTTGCCACAATTGGCATACGAACGGCATGAAACTTCCAGAGGCATTTGCAGCAGAAATGCATGTGCACTCAAAAACGTGAATATTTTTTCACGGATAGACCCCGTCAAACGCTCGAATTTGGCGGGGATGTTTCTCTTGTGGGTCACGGGGCTGTTCGGCTCGCACAGAACTCCCTTGGTCCACCTGATTCGTGCATACAGGCAGCAACTAAAACTCTGTAAACCTGCTGTGAGGACATCTAAACAGTGGACCAGTGAGGCTGTGGAAGATTTGCGGGCGTGCTTAGACTGTACTGACTGGGATATGTTCACGACTGCTACCAATAGTCTGGATGAACTCACAGAGGCTGTGTACATCAGCTTCTGTGAGGACTGCTGTATCCCAACACGTACCAGGGTGAACTTTAACAACAACAAGCCCTGGTTCTCAGCAAAGCTCAAAAGGTTGAGGTTGGAGAAGGAGGAAGCGTTTAGGAGTGGGGATAGAGACAGATTCAAGGAGTCGAAGAACAGGTTTAGCAAAGCGGTGAGAGAGGCTAAACGACTGTACTCAGAGACACTAAAACACCAGTTCTCTACTAACGACGCTGCTTCTGTCTGCCAAAGGGCTCAGGCACATCACCAACTACAAACCCAGAGCGCCCCACACCACTAACGACTCCCGCCTAGCCAACGACCTGAACGAGTTCTACCGTAGATTTGAAAGACAATTGGACTGTCCTGAACCACCCCTTCCCACCCAAGAGGCCCCATCCCCCACCCATACTACAGAAACGACTCTCTCCTTTCAGGAGGGAGAAGTTAATGGGCTTTTCAAGAGGCAGAATCCACGCAAAGCAGCCGGGCCGGACTCTGTCTCTCCAGCCACCCTCAGGCACTGCGCTGGCCAGCTGTCTCCGGTGTTCACCAACATCTTTAACACCTCCCTGGAGACATGCCATGTACCAGCCTGTCTCAAGTCCTCCACCATCATCGCTGTGCCCAAAAAGCTAAGGCCAACAGGACTAAATGATTACAGACCGGTCGCCCTTACATCTGTGGTAATGAAGTCGTTTGAGCGCCTGCTCCTGGCACACCTCAAAGCCATCACAGACCCTCTCCTGGACCCCCTTCAGTTTGCCTACAGAGCCAACAGGTCTGTGGACGACGCAGTTAACATGGCCCTCCACTTCACCCTACAGCATGTGGACGCCCCAGCATCCTACGCCAGGATCCTGTTTGTGGACTTCAGCTCTGCCTTCAACACCATCATCCCTGCCCTGCTTCAGGACAAGCTCTTCCAGCTGAACGTGCCCTACTCCACCTGCAGGTGGATCACAGACTTCCTCTCTGACAGGAAGCAGTGCGTTAAGCCGGGAACAGAAGTCTCTGACTCCAGGTCCATCAGCACGGGAACTCCTCAGGGCTGCGTCCTTTGCCCACTGCTCTTCTCCCTGTATACCAACAGCTGCGCCTCCAATCATCTGTCCGTCAAACTCTTGAAGTTTGTCGGACGACACCACCCTCATTGGGCTGATCTCTGGTGGGGATGAGTCTGACTATAGGTGGGAAGCTGACAACCTGGTGACCTGGTGTAGCCAGAACAACTTAGAGCTAAATGCTCTAAGGACAGTTGAGATGGTTGTGGACTTCAGGAAGAATACAGCCCCACTCACCGCCATCACCCTGTTAGACTCCGCAGTCAAAATTGTGGAGTCCTTCCGCTTCCTGGGCACTATTCTCTGCCGGGACCTCAAGTGGGAACTGAACATCAGCTCCCTCGCCAAGAGAGCTCAACAGAGGATGTACTTTCGACGGCAGCTGAAGAAATGCAACCTGCCAAAGACAATGATGGTGCAATTCTATACAGCGATCATTGAATCCATCCTCACCTCCTCCATAACCGTCTGGTACGCTGCTGCCACTGCCAAGGACAAGAGCAGACTGCAGCGTATCATGCACACTGCTGAGAAGGTAATTGCCTGCAATCTACCAACCCTCGAGGACCTGCACACGACAAG
>NW_027422733.1:117500-120000 GCF_048934315.1 Petromyzon marinus
GCAGGTGCGATGGAAATCTTTTCTCGTTTTGGTGCGTGCTACATTTTTACGGATAGACCCCGTGAAACGCTAGAAATTGGCGGGGATGTGTCTCTTGTGGCTCACGGGGCTGTTAGGGTGGCACAGAAATCCCTCGGAATGGGAAAACGGGTCATTTTCGTGTTGCCACATTGCATGCGAACGGCATGAAACTTCCAGAGGCATTTGCAGCAGGAATGCATGTGCAGTCAAAAAAGTGAATATTTTTCACGGATAGACCCCGTGAAACGCTAGAAATTGGCGGCGATGTCTCTCTTGTGGCTCACGGGGCTGTTAGGGTGGCACAGAAATCCCTCGGAATGGGAAAACGGGTAATTTTCGTGTCGCCACATTGCATGCGAACCGCATGAAACTTCCAGAGGCATTTGCAGCAGAAATGCATGTGCAGTCAAAAAATTGAATATTTTTCACGGATAGACCCCGTGAAACGCTAGAAATTGGCGGGGATGTGTCTCTTGTGGCTCACGGGGCTGTTAGGGTGGCACAGAAATCCCTCGGAATGGGAAAAAACGGGTCATTTTCGTGTCGCCACATTGCATGCGAACCGCATGAAACTTCCAGAGGCATTTGCAGCAGGAATGCATGTGCACTCAAAAAATGTGATATTTTTCACGGAGAGACCCCGTGAAACGCTAGAAGTGGGCGGGGATGTCTCTCTTGTGGCTCACGGGGCTGTTAGGGTGGCACAGAAATCCCTCGGAATGGGAAAACGGGTCATTTTCGTGTCGCTACATTGCATACGAACCGCATGAAACTTCCAGAGGCATTTGCAGCAGGAATGCATGTGCACTCAAAAAAGTGAATATTTCTCACGGATAGACCCCGTGATACGCTAGAAATTGGCGGGGATGTCTCTCTTGTGGCTCACGGGGCTGTTAGGGTGGCACAGAAATCCCTCGGAATGGGAAAACGGGTCATTTTCGTGTCGCCACATTGCATGCGAACCGCATGCAACTTCCAGAGGCATTTGCAGCAGAAATGCATGTGCAGTCAAAAAAAAATTGATATTTTTCACGGATAGACCCCGTGAAACGCTAGAAATTGGCGGGGATGTGTCTCTTGTGGCTCACGGGGCTGTTCGGGTCGCACAGAAATCCCTGGGAATGGGAAAACGGGTCATTTTCGTGTTGCCACATTGCGTACGAACCGCATGAAACTTCCAGAGGCATTTGCAGCAGGAATGCATGTGCACTCAAAAACTTCTATATGTTTCACGGATAGACCCCGTGAAACGCTAGAAATTGGCGGGGATGTGTCTCTTGTGGCTCACGGGGCTGTTAGGGTGGCACAGAACTCCCTCGGAATGGGAAAAGGGGTCATTTTCGTGTTGCCACATTGCATAGGAACGCCATGAAACTTCCAGAGGCATTTGCAGCAGAAAGGCACGTGCACTCAAAAATTTTAATATTTTTCACGCATAGACCCCGTCAAACGCTAGAAGTTGGCGGGGATGTCTCTCTTGTGGCTCACGGGGCTGTTAGGGTCGCACAGAAATGCCTCGGAATGGGAAAACGGGTCATTTTTGTGTGGCCACATTGCATAGGAACGGCATGAAACTTCCAGAGGCATTTGCAGCAGGAATGCATGTGCACTCAAAAACGTCTATATTTTTCACGGATAGACCCCGTGAAACGCTATAAATTGGCGGGGATGTCTCTCTTGTGGCTCACGGGCGCTGTTAGTTAGGGTCGCACAGAAATCCCTCGGAATGGGAAAAGGGGTCATTTTCGTGTTGCCACATTGCGTACGAACGGCATGAAACTTCCAGAGGCATCTGCAGCAGAAATGCATGTGCACTCAAAAACGTCTATATTTTTCACGGATAGACCCCGTGAAACGCTAGAAATTGGCGGGGATGTGTCTCTTGTGGCTCACGGGGCTGTTAGGGTCGCACAGAAATCCCTCGGAATGGGAAAACGGGTCATTTTCGTGTTGCCACAATTGGCATACGAACGGCATGAAACTTCCAGAGGCATTTGCAGCAGAAATGCATGTGCACTCAAAAACGTGAATATTTTTTCACGGATAGACCCCGTCAAACGCTCGAATTTGGCGGGGATGTTTCTCTTGTGGGTCACGGGGCTGTTCGGCTCGCACAGAACTCCCTTGGTCCACCTGATTCGTGCATACAGGCAGCAACTAAAACTCTGTAAACCTGCTGTGAGGACATCTAAACAGTGGACCAGTGAGGCTGTGGAAGATTTGCGGGCGTGCTTAGACTGTACTGACTGGGATATGTTCACGACTGCTACCAATAGTCTGGATGAACTCACAGAGGCTGTGTACATCAGCTTCTGTGAGGACTGCTGTATCCCAACACGTACCAGGGTGAACTTTAACAACAACAAGCCCTGGTTCTCAGCAAAGCTCAAAAGGTTGAGGTTGGAGAAGGAGGAAGCGTTTAGGAGTGGGGATAGAGACAGATTCAAGGAGTCGAAGAACAGGTTTAGCAAAGCGGTGA
>NW_027422733.1:130000-132500 GCF_048934315.1 Petromyzon marinus
AAATTGGCGGGGATGTGTCTCTTGTGGCTCACGGGGCTGTTAGGGTGGCACAGAAATCCCTCGGAATGGGAAAAAACGGGTCATTTTCGTGTCGCCACATTGCATGCGAACCGCATGAAACTTCCAGAGGCATTTGCAGCAGGAATGCATGTGCACTCAAAAAATGTGATATTTTTCACGGAGAGACCCCGTGAAACGCTAGAAGTGGGCGGGGATGTCTCTCTTGTGGCTCACGGGGCTGTTAGGGTGGCACAGAAATCCCTCGGAATGGGAAAACGGGTCATTTTCGTGTCGCCACATTGCATACGAACCGCATGAAACTTCCAGAGGCATTTGCAGCAGGAATGCATCTGCACTCAAAAAAGTGAATATTTCTCACGGATAGACCCCGTGATACGCTAGAAATTGGCGGGGATGTCTCTCTTGTGGCTCACGGGGCTGTTAGGGTGGCACAGAAATCCCTCGGAATGGGAAAACGGGTCATTTTCGTGTCGCCACATTGCATGCGAACCGCATGCAACTTCCAGAGGCATTTGCAGCAGAAATGCATGTGCAGTCAAAAAAAAATTGATATTTTTCACGGATAGACCCCGTGAAACGCTAGAAATTGGCGGGGATGTGTCTCTTGTGGCTCACGGGGCTGTTCGGGTCGCACAGAAATCCCTGGGAATGGGAAAACGGGTCATTTTCGTGTTGCCACATTGCGTACGAACCGCATGAAACTTCCAGAGGCATTTGCAGCAGGAATGCATGTGCACTCAAAAACTTCTATATGTTTCACGGATAGACCCCGTGAAACGCTAGAAATTGGCGGGGATGTGTCTCTTGTGGCTCACGGGGCTGTTAGGGTGGCACAGAACTCCCTCGGAATGGGAAAAGGGGTCATTTTCGTGTTGCCACATTGCATAGGAACGCCATGAAACTTCCAGAGGCATTTGCAGCAGAAAGGCACGTGCACTCAAAAATTTTAATATTTTTCACGCATAGACCCCGTCAAACGCTAGAAGTTGGCGGGGATGTCTCTCTTGTGGCTCACGGGGCTGTTAGGGTCGCACAGAAATGCCTCGGAATGGGAAAACGGGTCATTTTTGTGTGGCCACATTGCATAGGAACGGCATGAAACTTCCAGAGGCATTTGCAGCAGGAATGCATGTGCACTCAAAAACGTCTATATTTTTCACGGATAGACCCCGTGAAACGCTATAAATTGGCGGGGATGTCTCTCTTGTGGCTCACGGGCGCTGTTAGTTAGGGTCGCACAGAAATCCCTCGGAATGGGAAAAGGGGTCATTTTCGTGTTGCCACATTGCGTACGAACGGCATGAAACTTCCAGAGGCATCTGCAGCAGAAATGCATGTGCACTCAAAAACGTCTATATTTTTCACGGATAGACCCCGTGAAACGCTAGAAATTGGCGGGGATGTGTCTCTTGTGGCTCACGGGGCTGTTAGGGTCGCACAGAAATCCCTCGGAATGGGAAAACGGGTCATTTTCGTGTTGCCACAATTGGCATACGAACGGCATGAAACTTCCAGAGGCATTTGCAGCAGAAATGCATGTGCACTCAAAAACGTGAATATTTTTTCACGGATAGACCCCGTCAAACGCTCGAATTTGGCGGGGATGTTTCTCTTGTGGGTCACGGGGCTGTTCGGCTCGCACAGAACTCCCTTGGTCCACCTGATTCGTGCATACAGGCAGCAACTAAAACTCTGTAAACCTGCTGTGAGGACATCTAAACAGTGGACCAGTGAGGCTGTGGAAGATTTGCGGGCGTGCTTAGACTGTACTGACTGGGATATGTTCACGACTGCTACCAATAGTCTGGATGAACTCACAGAGGCTGTGTACATCAGCTTCTGTGAGGACTGCTGTATCCCAACACGTACCAGGGTGAACTTTAACAACAACAAGCCCTGGTTCTCAGCAAAGCTCAAAAGGTTGAGGTTGGAGAAGGAGGAAGCGTTTAGGAGTGGGGATAGAGACAGATTCAAGGAGTCGAAGAACAGGTTTAGCAAAGCGGTGAGAGAGGCTAAACGACTGTACTCAGAGACACTAAAACACCAGTTCTCTACTAACGACGCTGCTTCTGTCTGCCAAAGGGCTCAGGCACATCACCAACTACAAACCCAGAGCGCCCCACACCACTAACGACTCCCGCCTAGCCAACGACCTGAACGAGTTCTACCGTAGATTTGAAAGACAATTGGACTGTCCTGAACCACCCCTTCCCACCCAAGAGGCCCCATCCCCCACCCATACTACAGAAACGACTCTCTCCTTTCAGGAGGGAGAAGTTAATGGGCTTTTCAAGAGGCAGAATCCACGCAAAGCAGCCGGGCCGGACTCTGTCTCTCCAGCCACCCTCAGGCACTGCGCTGGCCAGCTGTCTCCGGTGTTCACCAACATCTTTAACACCTCCCTGGAGACATGCCATGTACCAGCCTGTCTCAAGTCCTCCACCATCATCGCTGTGCCCAAAAAGCTAAGGCCAACAGG
>NW_027422733.1:137500-140000 GCF_048934315.1 Petromyzon marinus
AGTTTTAGGTATAAGTCTTGTTCTGTGTTGTTTCCATATTTGTGGTATATCCTGTAAATAAAGGATGATATTTAAGATATCTAGTAAATATTTTATTGGTAAAGTCCTAAGATCGCTAAGAATAATGTTGTCCTGTCCAGGTGACTTATCCTTCATAATTGCTAGGGTCTTAATCAACTCATCTAAGGTGATTGCTTTTACGATATCGATGCATGATTGGTCGTTTTTTAATTTAAAGGGTATATTATCTGGAGGAGAGTTTGACTCGAATAAAGTAACGAATGTTCCCCGTATGCTTTCTTCAGTTGGGTATATACTTGGCCCCGATCTATCTGAAGTAATCTCGTCTAATAGAGCTTTCTTGTTCGTATGGTATAAATATTGATACCTCCTGTATTTAGTTTGCTTTGATTGTCTTCGATGCCTATTCTCATCTTTCTCCTGTTGGTTTACACGATCTTTCCTATTAATTGGTTTACTTCGATTTAAAAACTTTTCTACATGAGAATTGAGTAGCAGTAACGCCTGATTGTGACTTAAATTCTCGATCTTTAGATCGGTAATTATGACCTGAAGATCCTCAGCTGCTGTCAGTGATTGTTCTTTTTCGGCCCTTATTGGTGGCTGATCTCCTTCAGAAGGTGTAGTTGTTATTTCCGATGTTGTCGGTAAAACTAAGTTAACAAGGCATTGATTTTCTACCTTATAGGTGGTTTCTTTCAATGTCCTTACCAATTCCTTATACTTGATATTTCTCCGCTTCCCTTTAATCGCTTCTAGCGTTCTGTGTGGCATAACTGAGTTCTGTATTAGTTGATTCATGTTTATGTCCTCATCATTCTGTTGGGCTTCTTTATGGGCCATAATTTCTACCTCTTCTTCTCCCCATCTAACCTTCCTTCCTGGTGTGTTTTGCTGTAGTCTAGCTTCATGTTCTGTCGGATGAGTTCGTCTAGTATGTACCCCTAAACCTGTTTTCGTAGTAAAACCTCTGCTACAATATGAACAACTAAATAGTGTTTCCTCAATTGTGGTGGTTATAGCACTAGTTTTACCTATTAAACTTTTGCAAGTTCTTCCGTAGTGCGACGCTATCTTGTGTATGCTATCTGCTGTGCGATTACAAATTCGACATTTATACGTTTTGTTTGCGTGCGGATGTACCCGTGTCATATGTGATGACCAAGTTCTATGGTCTAGGAAAACAAGATTGCATGGATAACATTTGTTCTGATCTGTGCATGGGTAGTCCCATGAAAACATGTCCGAAAGGATAAATTCCGTAGTCAGCTCGTTTGTTAATCGCTCATTCATGAGCGATGTTAGTTCGTCACCGAGTAGTCCGTCCGGTTTATTTTCTTTATAATTCGCGACTTACGTTTATAGCACACAGGGTTGTCGGCCCACGTGTATGCTATTGTGATCAGCTTTTTCACCGCACATCGGCAGCTAATCGTCGGTCAAAATTGACTCCTTCGATTTGCACTTCTAGCAATACAACTGGTGTAATGGAAAACTGTGGTGAAAGTTTCAGTGTTTCGTTTTGATTTAACCAATATATAAATGTTTCGCCTGAACCAACCATCAGCCGACTGAACTAATCAGCAAAGATCGTTACGCAAATAAGGCATGCCTGCACCATTCCAGATTAGTACATTGGTATGATAGAGGGCTCAGCTGTAACATCATCATATAGTTACACGGTGGTGGTTAATTCACTTATTTGCATACGATATGCAATCAATGCAGAAAGAGCAGAGAAGAATTGCAAGTACACTTAGGGAAAAAAAAAAAATACACGTAAAAGAAATTGTAGTGAGACCCAATGTACGATTTGGCGGTTTAAATCCCCTTTGGCATCAGTCTCTTTGTGGTAGATCTTGTGGAGTTGCGTTGCGAAACCCCAGGACACGACTGCCACACGGGTAGCCACTTGTTTTCCGTGCAATACACGCAGGAGAAACCAGGCCCAAAGTCAATCCATTCAAGTTTGGTTGGCACCTCCTGGTCAGCAACAATCCCGTTGGTGTCGTTCACACTCATCCTTGCACAGCATTTCTTCCGGCAGTGAAGTTGAGATGATTCACACCTTGGGCTGCCCTCTTGCCTTGTGCCAGCTTCGAAGTGGTTGCTTCGATGTTGAGCCACGCAAGAAAGTTGTTATCCAGCACTCAGTCGTCCTTCACTCAACAGCAGTCACCACTGTGGTTGTAGTGGTCGCTACTGAGGTCTAAGACACGATTGCGTTAGAGACCAAAAGGATTGCCTGTGCCAAAATGTCTGATGCCTTGCATCCCGTGTAGCCATGGAAGCCCTGTAGAGTCTCGCCATTTAAACCACCACTCCAGCATTCCACCATGGAAACTGGATGCACACACAAACTCTTGTCCCCCTTCTTCATCTCATTAATAGTAACAAACATGAGTCACAGAAATTTCTATTGCAGCAAATTATGAGGTTGTAGTTACAGGGTATGAGGAGCAACAGAGACGGTACTCGA
>NW_027422733.1:147500-150000 GCF_048934315.1 Petromyzon marinus
CACAGAAATCCCTCGGAATGGGAAAACGGGTCATTTTCGTGTCGCCACATTGCATGCGAACCGCATGCAACTTCCAGAGGCATTTGCAGCAGAAATGCATGTGCAGTCAAAAAAAAATTGATATTTTTCACGGATAGACCCCGTGAAACGCTAGAAATTGGCGGGGATGTGTCGCTTGTGGCTCACGGGGCTGTTCGGGTCGCACAGAAATCCCTGGGAATGGGAAAACGGGTCATTTTCGTGTTGCCACATTGCGTACGAACCGCATGAAACTTCCAGAGGCATTTGCAGCAGGAATGCATGTGCACTCAAAAACTTCTATATGTTTCACGGATAGACCCCGTGAAACGCTAGAAATTGGCGGGGATGTGTCTCTTGTGGCTCACGGGGCTGTTAGGGTGGCACAGAACTCCCTCGGAATGGGAAAAGGGGTCATTTTCGTGTTGCCACATTGCATAGGAACGCCATGAAACTTCCAGAGGCATTTGCAGCAGAAAGGCACGTGCACTCAAAAATTTTAATATTTTTCACGCATAGACCCCGTCAAACGCTAGAAGTTGGCGGGGATGTCTCTCTTGTGGCTCACGGGGCTGTTAGGGTCGCACAGAAATGCCTCGGAATGGGAAAACGGGTCATTTTTGTGTGGCCACATTGCATAGGAACGGCATGAAACTTCCAGAGGCATTTGCAGCAGGAATGCATGTGCACTCAAAAACGTCTATATTTTTCACGGATAGACCCCGTGAAACGCTATAAATTGGCGGGGATGTCTCTCTTGTGGCTCACGGGCGCTGTTAGTTAGGGTCGCACAGAAATCCCTCGGAATGGGAAAAGGGGTCATTTTCGTGTTGCCACATTGCGTACGAACGGCATGAAACTTCCAGAGGCATCTGCAGCAGAAATGCATGTGCACTCAAAAACGTCTATATTTTTCACGGATAGACCCCGTGAAACGCTAGAAATTGGCGGGGATGTGTCTCTTGTGGCTCACGGGGCTGTTAGGGTCGCACAGAAATCCCTCGGAATGGGAAAACGGGTCATTTTCGTGTTGCCACAATTGGCATACGAACGGCATGAAACTTCCAGAGGCATTTGCAGCAGAAATGCATGTGCACTCAAAAACGTGAATATTTTTTCACGGATAGACCCCGTCAAACGCTCGAATTTGGCGGGGATGTTTCTCTTGTGGGTCACGGGGCTGTTCGGCTCGCACAGAACTCCCTTGGTCCACCTGATTCGTGCATACAGGCAGCAACTAAAACTCTGTAAACCTGCTGTGAGGACATCTAAACAGTGGACCAGTGAGGCTGTGGAAGATTTGCGGGCGTGCTTAGACTGTACTGACTGGGATATGTTCACGACTGCTACCAATAGTCTGGATGAACTCACAGAGGCTGTGTACATCAGCTTCTGTGAGGACTGCTGTATCCCAACACGTACCAGGGTGAACTTTAACAACAACAAGCCCTGGTTCTCAGCAAAGCTCAAAAGGTTGAGGTTGGAGAAGGAGGAAGCGTTTAGGAGTGGGGATAGAGACAGATTCAAGGAGTCGAAGAACAGGTTTAGCAAAGCGGTGAGAGAGGCTAAACGACTGTACTCAGAGACACTAAAACACCAGTTCTCTACTAACGACGCTGCTTCTGTCTGCCAAAGGGCTCAGGCACATCACCAACTACAAACCCAGAGCGCCCCACACCACTAACGACTCCCGCCTAGCCAACGACCTGAACGAGTTCTACCGTAGATTTGAAAGACAATTGGACTGTCCTGAACCACCCCTTCCCACCCAAGAGGCCCCATCCCCCACCCATACTACAGAAACGACTCTCTCCTTTCAGGAGGGAGAAGTTAATGGGCTTTTCAAGAGGCAGAATCCACGCAAAGCAGCCGGGCCGGACTCTGTCTCTCCAGCCACCCTCAGGCACTGCGCTGGCCAGCTGTCTCCGGTGTTCACCAACATCTTTAACACCTCCCTGGAGACATGCCATGTACCAGCCTGTCTCAAGTCCTCCACCATCATCGCTGTGCCCAAAAAGCTAAGGCCAACAGGACTAAATGATTACAGACCGGTCGCCCTTACATCTGTGGTAATGAAGTCTTTTGAGCGCCTGCTCCTGGCACACCTCAAAGCCATCACAGACCCTCTCCTGGACCCCCTTCAGTTTGCCTACAGAGCCAACAGGTCTGTGGACGACGCAGTTAACATGGCCCTCCACTTCACCCTACAGCATGTGGACGCCCCAGCATCCTACGCCAGGATCCTGTTTGTGGACTTCAGCTCTGCCTTCAACACCATCATCCCTGCCCTGCTTCAGGACAAGCTCTTCCAGCTGAACGTGCCCTACTCCACCTGCAGGTGGATCACAGACTTCCTCTCTGACAGGAAGCAGTGCGTTAAGCCGGGAACAGAAGTCTCTGACTCCAGGTCCATCAGCACGGGAACTCCTCAGGGCTGCGTCCTTTGCCCACTGCTCTTCTCCCTGTATACCAACAGCTGCGC
>NW_027422733.1:160000-162500 GCF_048934315.1 Petromyzon marinus
GCATTTGCAGCAGAAAGGCACGTGCACTCAAAAATTTTAATATTTTTCACGCATAGACCCCGTCAAACGCTAGAAGTTGGCGGGGATGTCTCTCTTGTGGCTCACGGGGCTGTTAGGGTCGCACAGAAATGCCTCGGAATGGGAAAACGGGTCATTTTTGTGTGGCCACATTGCATAGGAACGGCATGAAACTTCCAGAGGCATTTGCAGCAGGAATGCATGTGCACTCAAAAACGTCTATATTTTTCACGGATAGACCCCGTGAAACGCTATAAATTGGCGGGGATGTCTCTCTTGTGGCTCACGGGCGCTGTTAGTTAGGGTCGCACAGAAATCCCTCGGAATGGGAAAAGGGGTCATTTTCGTGTTGCCACATTGCGTACGAACGGCATGAAACTTCCAGAGGCATCTGCAGCAGAAATGCATGTGCACTCAAAAACGTCTATATTTTTCACGGATAGACCCCGTGAAACGCTAGAAATTGGCGGGGATGTGTCTCTTGTGGCTCACGGGGCTGTTAGGGTCGCACAGAAATCCCTCGGAATGGGAAAACGGGTCATTTTCGTGTTGCCACAATTGGCATACGAACGGCATGAAACTTCCAGAGGCATTTGCAGCAGAAATGCATGTGCACTCAAAAACGTGAATATTTTTTCACGGATAGACCCCGTCAAACGCTCGAATTTGGCGGGGATGTTTCTCTTGTGGGTCACGGGGCTGTTCGGCTCGCACAGAACTCCCTTGGTCCACCTGATTCGTGCATACAGGCAGCAACTAAAACTCTGTAAACCTGCTGTGAGGACATCTAAACAGTGGACCAGTGAGGCTGTGGAAGATTTGCGGGCGTGCTTAGACTGTACTGACTGGGATATGTTCACGACTGCTACCAATAGTCTGGATGAACTCACAGAGGCTGTGTACATCAGCTTCTGTGAGGACTGCTGTATCCCAACACGTACCAGGGTGAACTTTAACAACAACAAGCCCTGGTTCTCAGCAAAGCTCAAAAGGTTGAGGTTGGAGAAGGAGGAAGCGTTTAGGAGTGGGGATAGAGACAGATTCAAGGAGTCGAAGAACAGGTTTAGCAAAGCGGTGAGAGAGGCTAAACGACTGTACTCAGAGACACTAAAACACCAGTTCTCTACTAACGACGCTGCTTCTGTCTGCCAAAGGGCTCAGGCACATCACCAACTACAAACCCAGAGCGCCCCACACCACTAACGACTCCCGCCTAGCCAACGACCTGAACGAGTTCTACCGTAGATTTGAAAGACAATTGGACTGTCCTGAACCACCCCTTCCCACCCAAGAGGCCCCATCCCCCACCCATACTACAGAAACGACTCTCTCCTTTCAGGAGGGAGAAGTTAATGGGCTTTTCAAGAGGCAGAATCCACGCAAAGCAGCCGGGCCGGACTCTGTCTCTCCAGCCACCCTCAGGCACTGCGCTGGCCAGCTGTCTCCGGTGTTCACCAACATCTTTAACACCTCCCTGGAGACATGCCATGTACCAGCCTGTCTCAAGTCCTCCACCATCATCGCTGTGCCCAAAAAGCTAAGGCCAACAGGACTAAATGATTACAGACCGGTCGCCCTTACATCTGTGGTAATGAAGTCTTTTGAGCGCCTGCTCCTGGCACACCTCAAAGCCATCACAGACCCTCTCCTGGACCCCCTTCAGTTTGCCTACAGAGCCAACAGGTCTGTGGACGACGCAGTTAACATGGCCCTCCACTTCACCCTACAGCATGTGGACGCCCCAGCATCCTACGCCAGGATCCTGTTTGTGGACTTCAGCTCTGCCTTCAACACCATCATCCCTGCCCTGCTTCAGGACAAGCTCTTCCAGCTGAACGTGCCCTACTCCACCTGCAGGTGGATCACAGACTTCCTCTCTGACAGGAAGCAGTGCGTTAAGCCGGGAACAGAAGTCTCTGACTCCAGGTCCATCAGCACGGGAACTCCTCAGGGCTGCGTCCTTTGCCCACTGCTCTTCTCCCTGTATACCAACAGCTGCGCCTCCAATCATCTGTCCGTCAAACTCTTGAAGTTTGTCGGACGACACCACCCTCATTGGGCTGATCTCTGGTGGGGATGAGTCTGACTATAGGTGGGAAGCTGACAACCTGGTGACCTGGTGTAGCCAGAACAACTTAGAGCTAAATGCTCTAAGGACAGTTGAGATGGTTGTGGACTTCAGGAAGAATACAGCCCCACTCACCGCCATCACCCTGTTAGACTCCGCAGTCAAAATTGTGGAGTCCTTCCGCTTCCTGGGCACTATTCTCTGCCGGGACCTCAAGTGGGAACTGAACATCAGCTCCCTCGCCAAGAGAGCTCAACAGAGGATGTACTTTCGACGGCAGCTGAAGAAATGCAACCTGCCAAAGACAATGATGGTGCAATTCTATACAGCGATCATTGAATCCATCCTCACCTCCTCCATAACCGTCTGGTACGCTGCTGCCACTGCCAAGGACAAGAGCAGACTGCAGCGTAT
>NW_027422733.1:195000-197500 GCF_048934315.1 Petromyzon marinus
TCCCTCGGAATGGGAAAACGGGTCATTTTCGTGTCGCCACATTGCATGCGAACCGCATGAAACTTCCAGAGGCATTTGCAGCAGAAATGCATGTGCAGTCAAAAAATTGAATATTTTTCACGGATAGACCCCGTGAAACGCTAGAAATTGGCGGGGATGTGTCTCTTGTGGCTCACGGGGCTGTTAGGGTGGCACAGAAATCCCTCGGAATGGGAAAAAACGGGTCATTTTCGTGTCGCCACATTGCATGCGAACCGCATGAAACTTCCAGAGGCATTTGCAGCAGGAATGCATGTGCACTCAAAAAATGTGATATTTTTCACGGAGAGACCCCGTGAAACGCTAGAAGTGGGCGGGGATGTCTCTCTTGTGGCTCACGGGGCTGTTAGGGTGGCACAGAAATCCCTCGGAATGGGAAAACGGGTCATTTTCGTGTCGCCACATTGCATACGAACCGCATGAAACTTCCAGAGGCATTTGCAGCAGGAATGCATGTGCACTCAAAACAGTGAATATTTCTCACGGATAGACCCCGTGATACGCTAGAAATTGGCGGGGATGTCTCTCTTGTGGCTCACGGGGCTGTTAGGGTGGCACAGAAATCCCTCGGAATGGGAAAACGGGTCATTTTCGTGTCGCCACATTGCATGCGAACCGCATGCAACTTCCAGAGGCATTTGCAGCAGAAATGCATGTGCAGTCAAAAAAAAATTGATATTTTTCACGGATAGACCCCGTGAAACGCTAGAAATTGGCGGGGATGTGTCTCTTGTGGCTCACGGGGCTGTTCGGGTCGCACAGAAATCCCTGGGAATGGGAAAACGGGTCATTTTCGTGTTGCCACATTGCGTACGAACCGCATGAAACTTCCAGAGGCATTTGCAGCAGGAATGCATGTGCACTCAAAAACTTCTATATGTTTCACGGATAGACCCCGTGAAACGCTAGAAATTGGCGGGGATGTGTCTCTTGTGGCTCACGGGGCTGTTAGGGTGGCACAGAACTCCCTCGGAATGGGAAAAGGGGTCATTTTCGTCTTGCCACATTGCATAGGAACGCCATGAAACTTCCAGAGGCATTTGCAGCAGAAAGGCACGTGCACTCAAAAATTTTAATATTTTTCACGCATAGACCCCGTCAAACGCTAGAAGTTGGCGGGGATGTCTCTCTTGTGGCTCACGGGGCTGTTAGGGTCGCACAGAAATGCCTCGGAATGGGAAAACGGGTCATTTTTGTGTGGCCACATTGCATAGGAACGGCATGAAACTTCCAGAGGCATTTGCAGCAGGAATGCATGTGCACTCAAAAACGTCTATATTTTTCACGGATAGACCCCGTGAAACGCTATAAATTGGCGGGGATGTCTCTCTTGTGGCTCACGGGCGCTGTTAGTTAGGGTCGCACAGAAATCCCTCGGAATGGGAAAAGGGGTCATTTTCGTGTTGCCACATTGCGTACGAACGGCATGAAACTTCCAGAGGCATCTGCAGCAGAAATGCATGTGCACTCAAAAACGTCTATATTTTTCACGGATAGACCCCGTGAAACGCTAGAAATTGGCGGGGATGTGTCTCTTGTGGCTCACGGGGCTGTTAGGGTCGCACAGAAATCCCTCGGAATGGGAAAACGGGTCATTTTCGTGTTGCCACAATTGGCATACGAACGGCATGAAACTTCCAGAGGCATTTGCAGCAGAAATGCATGTGCACTCAAAAACGTGAATATTTTTTCACGGATAGACCCCGTCAAACGCTCGAATTTGGCGGGGATGTTTCTCTTGTGGGTCACGGGGCTGTTCGGCTCGCACAGAACTCCCTTGGTCCACCTGATTCGTGCATACAGGCAGCAACTAAAACTCTGTAAACCTGCTGTGAGGACATCTAAACAGTGGACCAGTGAGGCTGTGGAAGATTTGCGGGCGTGCTTAGACTGTACTGACTGGGATATGTTCACGACTGCTACCAATAGTCTGGATGAACTCACAGAGGCTGTGTACATCAGCTTCTGTGAGGACTGCTGTATCCCAACACGTACCAGGGTGAACTTTAACAACAACAAGCCCTGGTTCTCAGCAAAGCTCAAAAGGTTGAGGTTGGAGAAGGAGGAAGCGTTTAGGAGTGGGGATAGAGACAGATTCAAGGAGTCGAAGAACAGGTTTAGCAAAGCGGTGAGAGAGGCTAAACGACTGTACTCAGAGACACTAAAACACCAGTTCTCTACTAACGACGCTGCTTCTGTCTGCCAAAGGGCTCAGGCACATCACCAACTACAAACCCAGAGCGCCCCACACCACTAACGACTCCCGCCTAGCCAACGACCTGAACGAGTTCTACCGTAGATTTGAAAGACAATTGGACTGTCCTGAACCACCCCTTCCCACCCAAGAGGCCCCATCCCCCACCCATACTACAGAAACGACTCTCTCCTTTCAGGAGGGAGAAGTTAATGGGCTTTTCAAGAGGCAGAATCCACGCAAAGCAGCCGGGCCGGACTCTGTCTC
>NW_027422733.1:207500-210000 GCF_048934315.1 Petromyzon marinus
GCAGCAGGAATGCATGTGCACTCAAAAAAGTGAATATTTCTCACGGATAGACCCCGTGATACGCTAGAAATTGGCGGGGATGTCTCTCTTGTGGCTCACGGGGCTGTTAGGGTGGCACAGAAATCCCTCGGAATGGGAAAACGGGTCATTTTCGTGTCGCCACATTGCATGCGAACCGCATGCAACTTCCAGAGGCATTTGCAGCAGAAATGCATGTGCAGTCAAAAAAAAATTGATATTTTTCACGGATAGACCCCGTGAAACGCTAGAAATTGGCGGGGATGTGTCTCTTGTGGCTCACGGGGCTGTTCGGGTCGCACAGAAATCCCTGGGAATGGGAAAACGGGTCATTTTCGTGTTGCCACATTGCGTACGAACCGCATGAAACTTCCAGAGGCATTTGCAGCAGGAATGCATGTGCACTCAAAAACTTCTATATGTTTCACGGATAGACCCCGTGAAACGCTAGAAATTGGCGGGGATGTGTCTCTTGTGGCTCACGGGGCTGTTAGGGTGGCACAGAACTCCCTCGGAATGGGAAAAGGGGTCATTTTCGTCTTGCCACATTGCATAGGAACGCCATGAAACTTCCAGAGGCATTTGCAGCAGAAAGGCACGTGCACTCAAAAATTTTAATATTTTTCACGCATAGACCCCGTCAAACGCTAGAAGTTGGCGGGGATGTCTCTCTTGTGGCTCACGGGGCTGTTAGGGTCGCACAGAAATGCCTCGGAATGGGAAAACGGGTCATTTTTGTGTGGCCACATTGCATAGGAACGGCATGAAACTTCCAGAGGCATTTGCAGCAGGAATGCATGTGCACTCAAAAACGTCTATATTTTTCACGGATAGACCCCGTGAAACGCTATAAATTGGCGGGGATGTCTCTCTTGTGGCTCACGGGCGCTGTTAGTTAGGGTCGCACAGAAATCCCTCGGAATGGGAAAAGGGGTCATTTTCGTGTTGCCACATTGCGTACGAACGGCATGAAACTTCCAGAGGCATCTGCAGCAGAAATGCATGTGCACTCAAAAACGTCTATATTTTTCACGGATAGACCCCGTGAAACGCTAGAAATTGGCGGGGATGTGTCTCTTGTGGCTCACGGGGCTGTTAGGGTCGCACAGAAATCCCTCGGAATGGGAAAACGGGTCATTTTCGTGTTGCCACAATTGGCATACGAACGGCATGAAACTTCCAGAGGCATTTGCAGCAGAAATGCATGTGCACTCAAAAACGTGAATATTTTTTCACGGATAGACCCCGTCAAACGCTCGAATTTGGCGGGGATGTTTCTCTTGTGGGTCACGGGGCTGTTCGGCTCGCACAGAACTCCCTTGGTCCACCTGATTCGTGCATACAGGCAGCAACTAAAACTCTGTAAACCTGCTGTGAGGACATCTAAACAGTGGACCAGTGAGGCTGTGGAAGATTTGCGGGCGTGCTTAGACTGTACTGACTGGGATATGTTCACGACTGCTACCAATAGTCTGGATGAACTCACAGAGGCTGTGTACATCAGCTTCTGTGAGGACTGCTGTATCCCAACACGTACCAGGGTGAACTTTAACAACAACAAGCCCTGGTTCTCAGCAAAGCTCAAAAGGTTGAGGTTGGAGAAGGAGGAAGCGTTTAGGAGTGGGGATAGAGACAGATTCAAGGAGTCGAAGAACAGGTTTAGCAAAGCGGTGAGAGAGGCTAAACGACTGTACTCAGAGACACTAAAACACCAGTTCTCTACTAACGACGCTGCTTCTGTCTGCCAAAGGGCTCAGGCACATCACCAACTACAAACCCAGAGCGCCCCACACCACTAACGACTCCCGCCTAGCCAACGACCTGAACGAGTTCTACCGTAGATTTGAAAGACAATTGGACTGTCCTGAACCACCCCTTCCCACCCAAGAGGCCCCATCCCCCACCCATACTACAGAAACGACTCTCTCCTTTCAGGAGGGAGAAGTTAATGGGCTTTTCAAGAGGCAGAATCCACGCAAAGCAGCCGGGCCGGACTCTGTCTCTCCAGCCACCCTCAGGCACTGCGCTGACCAGCTGTCTCCGGTGTTCACCAACATCTTTAACACCTCCCTGGAGACATGCCATGTACCAGCCTGTCTCAAGTCCTCCACCATCATCGCTGTGCCCAAAAAGCTAAGGCCAACAGGACTAAATGATTACAGACCGGTCGCCCTTACATCTGTGGTAATGAAGTCTTTTGAGCGCCTGCTCCTGGCACACCTCAAAGCCATCACAGACCCTCTCCTGGACCCCCTTCAGTTTGCCTACAGAGCCAACAGGTCTGTGGACGACGCAGTTAACATGGCCCTCCACTTCACCCTACAGCATGTGGACGCCCCAGCATCCTACGCCAGGATCCTGTTTGTGGACTTCAGCTCTGCCTTCAACACCATCATCCCTGCCCTGCTTCAGGACAAGCTCTTCCAGCTGAACGTGCCCTACTCCACCTGCAGGTGGATCACAGACTTCCTCTCTGACAGGA
>NW_027422733.1:215000-217500 GCF_048934315.1 Petromyzon marinus
CTTCTTTGTAGGCAGAAAATAGTAAGGCGAAAATAAAGTCCCCTCTAAGCTCTAAAGTAACAAATACGACGTGTTAAAAAAAAAAAACTAACAATAAAAAAAAGAACCAAGACTTCGTCTTGGAAAATAACAATCTAAATTGTGGAAAATAGTAAAATGAAATAAAAACCGACTTCACCTTCGAAAATAACAAAATCAATCTAAAACAAATGACATCTTAAAACAAAACTATTATTTGTTTCGGAGGTTGTCTATGACTGTTCATAGACCGCATAATTTCCACAGAACATTCTCAGAATATCAAGAGAGAAAAGCAGCGTTCTGCGGGAAATCATCTTGGCCAGTGATGTCGTTCTGGGTTTGGTCAGGCCCAGGGAGGTAAGTACCTCGTTATTCTCAAGGGGCCACTTTCCTCTTGCCCCAACCGGGAATCCAAAGAATGTGACCTTGCTAGCCTTCGTCAGCACTTTGACTTGATCACCAAGAGGGGTATAGTACGAAACTTTGTGCGAGGCAGCATCTGACAAGGTATTCTTTGAAAGCTCAAAACGGACGGTGACATCGATCACAACCGCCTCCTCATCTTTTGCAAACACGAGGTCAGGCTTTCTCATCTCTCCCGTCTCGGATATGAACCGTGGCTCTTTGTATACAGACCAGCCCAATCTAGCCGCTTCGTCTGCCAGAATGTTACTGATCTTGTTATGTCGCGCAATTCTTGCTTTCTGTACTGCAGGACATTGACCGAGAATGTGCGAAAGGGACTCGAGTCTGGCAGAGCATTTCCTGCAGGAACGTAAGGCCCCATCTCTGCCTCTGTTCAAGCTTTCTCTTGTTGGGTAAATATTTGCCCTTAGTTGTAGTGCTGCGATAAAGAAGCATTGTTTAAAGCCGCACCATGGCCTCAACCAAGCATTACTGATTCTATCATGCGCAAAGTTTACAATGCCCCTTCCTTGAACCGGCTTTTCGCACCATCTCTGAAATTCATGCTCCCTCCAATCGCAGGGTCTCGGATATACAGGTTCTTTTGACACCGAGTCCCTGAGAACGAATGTTGGGATTGCATCACTGTCACCCCCTGCTCGTACCCACAAATTACGGTATTCTTCCTCCATACCCTGCGAGGACACAATATTACGGGTGATAGCATCGGACGAGTTTGCTATACGTTGCAGCCTTCTAACTTGAACCGAAGGGATTGTTTTTTCCAGTTTCAAGATGGCAAGGCCTCCGTCTCGGGCTCTGGCATATAACAGTCCATCACAAGTTGAAGCGGGAAGGTGGAGCCATCCTTTTACCGCCTTTCTAATCTCTTGGTCCAACCCACGGAGAGTTGATTGCTTGCAGTCCGAGTGGTCTGCAGGATATAACAATCTGGGTAGGGCATAGGCATTGAGTAGTTCAACCTTCTGAGTTGGCTTCAGAGGCGCCTCATCGATTTTCGAGATCCATGTCTTTAGCTGACAATGTAGATCAGGCTGTATAGTGCCAGTCCAAGGGCCAATTTTCAGACCAAGGTATTTCGTTGATTCATCAGGTTGGATCATATGGACATCTTTATTTTTGATAGTCCATGGGTCGCAGTTGTTCACCGTATATGAATCTTTGGTTGGGCTTATCATGAAGCCCTGGCACTTTCTGGCCTGAACCTCCAATCCCGATAGCCCACAAAATGATTCCAAGATCGCTAGATTGGCGGCCATACCAACCCAAGATTCGCTCACCAACACCAAATCATCAGCAAACGCAAGAGCTGTCACGTGGTCGGTATCAATGGAGTACCCAACTCCGTGTGACTCTAGGGTGCATATCAAAGGGTCCATGGCAAGATTGAAGAGCAGGGGTGACATGGGGTCACCCTGTTTGACACCAACACGTATGCTAATTTCTCGAGTCGACTCGCCATTGCTTTTGAACGAGGTCGTACACCGATCGTAGGCGTTCTGGATGATGCCCACCACGTGTTCATCTACTTTCTTGTGCCTTAACACCCATAAAATATGAGCATGCGAAACCGAGTCAAAAGCTTTCGCTATGTCGATAAACATGACAGCCAACGGCCTGTGCAATTTCTTAGCATGTCTCATAAGGTCCTGTAGCACCTTAAGATTTTCAGAGCAGCCAGATGCCGCTATAAAACCACGCTGCCTTGGGTTTAAGGGACAAGCACGAGCAAGACGTGCAGTCATTATTCTGGAAAATAATCTCAGAATCATTGAACCGATCGTTATTGGTCTCCAGTTCCCCAATTCTTTCAGCTTTTCATCGTCCATAACCTTAGGAATAAGAATCGTCCTATTCTTTTTCAACTCTTTGGGAATAATTCCTGTAATCATCCATGCATTAAATAGGGCTGTCAGTGTCCGACCCTCGGGGTCGGCAGCACAGATTGCAGCCCTTGTTAGGCCATCTGGCCCAGCTGCTGACGTTGGTTTAATGGCCCGTATGGCAGTCTGAACTTCCTCCACCGAAATTAGGGGCTCAAAGTATTCGTTAT
>NW_027422733.1:237500-240000 GCF_048934315.1 Petromyzon marinus
ATGGGAAAACGGGTCATTTTCGTGTTGCCACATTGCATGCGAACGGCATGAAACTTCCAGAGGCATTTGCAGCAGGAATGCATGTGCAGTCAAAAAAGTGAATATTTTTCACGGATAGACCCCGTGAAACGCTAGAAATTGGCGGCGATGTCTCTCTTGTGGCTCACGGGGCTGTTAGGGTGGCACAGAAATCCCTCGGAATGGGAAAACGGGTCATTTTCGTGTCGCCACATTGCATGCGAACCGCATGAAACTTCCAGAGGCATTTGCAGCAGAAATGCATGTGCAGTCAAAAAATTGAATATTTTTCACGGATAGACCCCGTGAAACGCTAGAAATTGGCGGGGATGTGTCTCTTGTGGCTCACGGGGCTGTTAGGGTGGCACAGAAATCCCTCGGAATGGGAAAAAACGGGTCATTTTCGTGTCGCCACATTGCATGCGAACCGCATGAAACTTCCAGAGGCATTTGCAGCAGGAATGCATGTGCACTCAAAAAATGTGATATTTTTCACGGAGAGACCCCGTGAAACGCTAGAAGTGGGCGGGGATGTCTCTCTTGTGGCTCACGGGGCTGTTAGGGTGGCACAGAAATCCCTCGGAATGGGAAAACGGGTCATTTTCGTGTCGCCACATTGCATACGAACCGCATGAAACTTCCAGAGGCATTTGCAGCAGGAATGCATGTGCACTCAAAAAAGTGAATATTTCTCACGGATAGACCCCGTGATACGCTAGAAATTGGCGGGGATGTCTCTCTTGTGGCTCACGGGGCTGTTAGGGTGGCACAGAAATCCCTCGGAATGGGAAAACGGGTCATTTTCGTGTCGCCACATTGCATGCGAACCGCATGCAACTTCCAGAGGCATTTGCAGCAGAAATGCATGTGCAGTCAAAAAAAAATTGATATTTTTCACGGATAGACCCCGTGAAACGCTAGAAATTGGCGGGGATGTGTCTCTTGTGGCTCACGGGGCTGTTCGGGTCGCACAGAAATCCCTGGGAATGGGAAAACGGGTCATTTTCGTGTTGCCACATTGCGTACGAACCGCATGAAACTTCCAGAGGCATTTGCAGCAGGAATGCATGTGCACTCAAAAACTTCTATATGTTTCACGGATAGACCCCGTGAAACGCTAGAAATTGGCGGGGATGTGTCTCTTGTGGCTCACGGGGCTGTTAGGGTGGCACAGAACTCCCTCGGAATGGGAAAAGGGGTCATTTTCGTGTTGCCACATTGCATAGGAACGCCATGAAACTTCCAGAGGCATTTGCAGCAGAAAGGCACGTGCACTCAAAAATTTTAATATTTTTCACGCATAGACCCCGTCAAACGCTAGAAGTTGGCGGGGATGTCTCTCTTGTGGCTCACGGGGCTGTTAGGGTCGCACAGAAATGCCTCGGAATGGGAAAACGGGTCATTTTTGTGTGGCCACATTGCATAGGAACGGCATGAAACTTCCAGAGGCATTTGCAGCAGGAATGCATGTGCACTCAAAAACGTCTATATTTTTCACGGATAGACCCCGTGAAACGCTATAAATTGGCGGGGATGTCTCTCTTGTGGCTCACGGGCGCTGTTAGTTAGGGTCGCACAGAAATCCCTCGGAATGGGAAAAGGGGTCATTTTCGTGTTGCCACATTGCGTACGAACGGCATGAAACTTCCAGAGGCATCTGCAGCAGAAATGCATGTGCACTCAAAAACGTCTATATTTTTCACGGATAGACCCCGTGAAACGCTAGAAATTGGCGGGGATGTGTCTCTTGTGGCTCACGGGGCTGTTAGGGTCGCACAGAAATCCCTCGGAATGGGAAAACGGGTCATTTTCGTGTTGCCACAATTGGCATACGAACGGCATGAAACTTCCAGAGGCATTTGCAGCAGAAATGCATGTGCACTCAAAAACGTGAATATTTTTTCACGGATAGACCCCGTCAAACGCTCGAATTTGGCGGGGATGTTTCTCTTGTGGGTCACGGGGCTGTTCGGCTCGCACAGAACTCCCTTGGTCCACCTGATTCGTGCATACAGGCAGCAACTAAAACTCTGTAAACCTGCTGTGAGGACATCTAAACAGTGGACCAGTGAGGCTGTGGAAGATTTGCGGGCGTGCTTAGACTGTACTGACTGGGATATGTTCACGACTGCTACCAATAGTCTGGATGAACTCACAGAGGCTGTGTACATCAGCTTCTGTGAGGACTGCTGTATCCCAACACGTACCAGGGTGAACTTTAACAACAACAAGCCCTGGTTCTCAGCAAAGCTCAAAAGGTTGAGGTTGGAGAAGGAGGAAGCGTTTAGGAGTGGGGATAGAGACAGATTCAAGGAGTCGAAGAACAGGTTTAGCAAAGCGGTGAGAGAGGCTAAACGACTGTACTCAGAGACACTAAAACACCAGTTCTCTACTAACGACGCTGCTTCTGTCTGCCAAAGGGCTCAGGCACATCACCAACTACAAACCCAGAGCGCCCCACACCACTAACGACTCCCGCCTA